>NC_088401.1:19178924-19183924 GCF_034236695.1 Oncorhynchus nerka | reverse complement strand
CAACATGGCTTCCAGACCAAACTATCACCCTGTATACTCCCCACAGAGACACGCTGTGACATCATACTGTAGGTCAACTATGTACTTGACCTATCACACCAGCCCCCCCCCCCCCCCCCCTCCACACACACACACACACATACACACATACGCATACACACACACGCACATACTCTGCCTACTTCCAATGCTTGTGGAAACTCTCCACATTCAATTGCCGTAGTAACATCACATAACTTCCCTGAACTGTTATCTTGCCAATCAGTAGTGAATACTGACTGCCTTAACATGAATTGCTTTATCAGGTAACAACTGGCATCTTTCACACACACTAACCTCAGCAGTGCATACACCGTGTAGTTGTTTCATAAGAACGTATATATTCAGACAGGTAGGCTACAAGAGGTTTGGGGTTCAGAATGAGCAGTCTTTTCTATTCATTTACAATTTCATTTTGTGTGTTTTCATGGTCACACTGTAAAGCACTGAGAGTTCTAGAATTCTGTTCTAGAGTTCTAAAGTAGTGAATCAGAATGTGAATAGATAGCTGATGATAGATACATCCTGACCAGGCCCTTGTTCTTTGTAGCTCTGGCGGAACACGTGCCTGACACCGCCCCGGAGGAGGCCCAGGGACAGTGGGCTGGGCTGAGCCAGGCTGATAGGGACCTGTGTCCTCAGGGCTGGGTGTGGGTCTAAAGCCTGGGTCTGAGTCTGGATCCACCCTTAGGTCCTAGGTCTGGTTCCTTAGTGCTGGATGTGTCCCTGGGTCCAGTCGTGGATACTTGGTCCTACCCTGGGCCTGGCCCTGGGAACCGCACTGCTCTTATCTGGCCCGGGCAGGAGGCTTGCTGGGCTTCCTGTGCCAAAATCAGAGCAGTTTTCCTCTCCTTGTTTGGCTTCCTCCCCGATGCGAGACGCTTCCCAGCAGCGTGATTGTCCCTCCGTCTTCAAACGTGGCACAGTCCTGCTTCCTCAAGGGCTTGATCTATTCTTGAGACCCCCTCCCCTGGCCTTCCCTCCCCACCTCCCTCTCGCCAGCCCCCCCCCCAATTACACTTCATCAGAAGAATCACCCCCAGCACCTCACATCCACACCACTCAGGACCACCTTCCCAGCCCCCTCCATTACACATCATCAGAAGAATCACCCCCACCACCTCCCATCCACACCACTCAGGACCACCTTCCCTGCCCCCCCCCCCCCTCCATTACACATCATCAGAAGAATCACCCCCACCACCTCCCATCCACACCACTCAGGACCACCTTCCCTGCCCCTCCACCCTACTGCCACCCCAGCAGGCACCTTCAATGACAGACAGCACAGCAACGGCGCAACCCCACATTGGTGCTTTCTGGGATCTCGGGCTCGGAGGAGAGGGGAAGGGGGGCGGGTGGCAGGACAGTGACCTGGAACACTGTTGAACAGTAAGGAAGAGGAGGAGGAGGAAGAAGAGGAGTGAGAGGTCACACCACACTGAGGACAATGATCTGATCAGCTTTTAATGGTTATTATTATATTTATTTATTTCCTCTTACCCAGGTTTTATTTTACACCCCTTTTCTCGTTACAGTTTTTATTTTATTTACACTGTTACATTTCTCAGACATTTTGAGCCAGAAAGAAGTGCAATTCCATCCATCCACTAAAGCCATGTTTTTCTGGAGCTGCTTCTGCTTCTTGTGTTCCTAGAGTGGTACTATAATGGGTACATGAGCCTGACATCCTGTTGTAGTTCTGACATCCACAAAAGCTGTGAGTTCTCTTCTGACTGTAAATCATCTGCTGTTTATGTAAGTAGCTGTACATGTCAGATGGGCGAGTGGGAGAGAGAGGGGGGTGCGTTGGCTATGGGATGCCCTACAGTTCTTTGTTATTGCAAGATAGTGCTTTGTCCTCCTCTGGGACTGATCACCAGACACCTACCATGTAGGAGTTACCCAGAGACAATGACAGTCATATGTCCTCTTATGTCATGTTATGTCAACTTATGTCATTTGTAAGTCGTTTCACTGTATATCAATCATTTGTCATCCAGTGTGATGTTATCTATGTATTAAATTGCCATTTATTGTGCGGAAAATAGTTTGTCTGTGTGTAATATATGCATAGGAAGCTGTTTTTATGGGTTGTGCGTCTGTGTGTGTGTCCCTGCTCATCTGTGTGTGTGTGTGTGTGTGTGTGTGTGTGTGTGTGTGTGTGTGTGTGTGTGTGTGTGTGTGTGTGTGTGTGTGTGTGTGTGTGTGTGTCCGTCCCTGCTCGTCTGTGTGTGTGCATTTGTGTGTCCCTGCTTGTGTGTGTGTGTCCCTGCTCGTGCGTGTGTGTGACATCTACGTTGAGGTATCATTCTACGGGTCTCTCCCAATGTGATTCATTCCATGTATACAGATTTTCTATGAGTAATATATGAATCTAATATTTAATAATTTTATACGACTAACTTACTTATGATAAATGCCACATTTTTATGAAAACTGTTAAGATGTATTGTTTAAAATGTTATATCAAATGTATGTTTTTTACATTAAATTTGCTTGAAATTGTGTGTTGCTTCCAACTTTTCGACTTTTCATGGTTTGTAGATGGAGGTAATAAGTTATTTAGCGGGTTCTCTAAATACAATACTGATACAACATCATAGACAAAACAACAATCAGTCATCTCACCATGGGCAGGCACACTGTGTGGATGTGTCTGTGGAATGGATCAGTCTGTGTTTCTATGTGTGTATATGAATGTATGTGTGTGTATTCATGTATGAGTGTGTATGTCTATATGTGTATGTTTGTATTGATCTATGTCATCTAACTAACCTTGTGTCCACATATGTATAACCATCTGTATGTGTGTGTGTGTGTGTGTGTGTGTGTGTGTGTGTGTGTGTGTGTGTGTGTGTGTGTGTGTGTGTGTGTGTGTGTGTGTGTGTGTGTGTGTGTGTGTGTGTGTGTGTGTGTGTGTGTGTGTATATATATATGCTTGCATGTGTGTGTACGTGCATGCAAGCATGTGCATGTGTTTCCAGGGAGGCGTGGAAGAGTTGGCTGTTTGATTGGTATGTGTGTGTGTGTCAGGGCCATTGGTGTCATGCACAGGGTGGGTCGCCCCTACAGGACACGGGCACTCGCTATCTCTGCCAAGAGGAAGAGCAATCAGAGAGCGAGATAGCTGAGAAGAGGAGGGAGGGAGGGAGGGAGGAGGGAGAGGAGAAGAGCCACCCAGGGAGGAGCACACAGAGAGAGAGAGCCAGAGAGAGAGAGAGAGCCAGAGAGAGAGAGGGGGCTGGGAGGATGGGGAGAGGGGGATGGGGAGAGAGGGGAGGGAGGAGAGGAGAAGAGCCACCCAGGGAGGGGCACAGAGAGAGAGCGAGAGAGAGAGAGGGCTGAGAGGAGACTGGGAGGATGGGGGATGGGGAGGGAGGAGAGGAGAAGAGCCACCCAGGGAGGGGCACAGAGAGAGAGCGAGAGAGAGAGAGGGCTGAGAGGAGACTGGGAGGATGGGGGATGGGGAGCGAGGAGAGGAAAGGAGCCAACCAAGGAAGGGACAGAGGGGAGGGCACTGGGCATATCATAGAATCCTAGAATCAATTTGTGATCATTTCAGATTATGAAAGGTATTAAAATATTGGTGTAAGAAAATAGTAAATTGGAGTTCCTCTGTAAGATATATCTCAGGTGAAGATTACAGTGGTAATCCTCTAGGAATGATGGATAATAGGATGGACAGTTAATGAATGGTGGGATGGTTTTAAGAATGAGTATTGAGTGTTGAAGTGGGATTGAAATAGATTCAATTGTGTGCGTTGTTTGCATTGATCTACACACAATCCTCCATAATGTCAAAGTGATTTATTTTTTATTTTTTTATTTTTACAAATGTTAACAAATGAAATAACTCAAATATAGTCGTTGCATAAGTGTTCACCCCCTTTGTTTAGGCAAACATAAATTAGTTCAGGTGTACAATGTGGCTTAACAAATCACATAATCATTTACAAGGACTCATAGGGATTGAAATCATAGGGATTGAAAACATAGGGATTGAAAACATAGGGATTGAAATCATAGGGATTGAAAACATAGGGATTGAAAACATAGGGATTGACATCATTCAATCAATCAAATATATTTATAAAGCCCTTTTTACATTAGCTGATGTAACAAAGTGCTACAGAAACCCAGACTAAAACCCCAAACAGCAAGCAATGCAGATGTAGAAGTCACAGTGCCTAGGAAAAACTCCATCGAAAGGCAGGGACCTAGGAGGAAACCTAGGATTCATACTTTTTAAATGACTAACCCTTCCTCTGTCCCCCATGCATACAACATCTGGAAGGTCCCTCAGTCAAGTATTGAGATTCAAGCACAGATTCAACTACAAAGACCAGGGAGTAAATCATTATATTGTGGATTGGTATTTTATTAGGATCCGCATTAGCTTTTGCAAAAGCAGCAGCTCCTCTTCCTGGGGTCCAACACAAAACATGAAACACAATACAGAACATTAATAGACAAGAACAGCTCAAGGACAGAACTATACTTTTTTTTTTAAAGCACATGTAGCCTACATATCGTTGCATACACACAAAATATCTAGGTCAAATAGGGGAGAGGCGTTGTGCCGCGAGGTGTTGCTTTATCTGGTTTTTAAACCAGGTTTGCTGTTTAATTGAGCAATATGAGATAGAAGTTCTATGCAATAAGGGGTTTATATAATACTGTACGTTTTCTTGAGTTTGTTCTGGATTTGGGGACTATGAAAAGACCCCTGGTGGCATGTCTGGTGGGATAAGTGTGTGTGTCAGAGCTGTGTGGAAATTGACTATGCAAACAATTTGTGATTTTCAACACATTAACGTTTCTTATAAAAAGAAGAAGTAATGCAGTCAGTCTCTCCTCATCTCTTAACCAAGAGAGACTGACATGCATAGTATTCATATCAGCCCTCTGATTACAATGAGAGCAAAACGTGCCGCTCTGTTCTGGGCTGCAGCTTAAAG